>NC_069500.1:1104152907-1104180407 GCF_027579735.1 Bombina bombina
TGTGGCAGATGTAGCATTTGTAAAAATATCCTAAACAAAGACACGGTCATTGACAGACATAACAATAGACATAAAATTAAAGGACATATAACATGTCGAAGTGAAGGGGTAGTCTATATGATCTCCTGTTCATGTCCGGTATCCTATATTGGTAAAACTTATAGAGAGTTACGTGATAGAATTAAAGAACATGAAAGAGATATTAAAAATAAAAACCTAAAGGATAGTAGTGTCGCAAGACATTTTTTTACACATCATAATAGTGTGGCAACATGCCTAAAGGTAATGGGTTTAGAATTAATCGATCTCAAAAAGAGAGGAGGTGATCTCGATAAACAGCTTTTACAAGCTGAGTGTAAGTGGATATTCAACATGAACACAATGAACCCAAATGGGTTAAATGAAGAAATTAATTATGCCCCCTTTCTTTAAATGTGTCTAGAATTTACATTTTTAGACCTCTATGTGAAGTGGTGCGGTCTGTGTCCTGAGTGGTACCCGTTGACATAGAATGAATACCCAAATTATAAAGATAATAAATGATTCTTACTTTCCCTCTCCTGCCTCAAACTGCAGAAAATTGGGTTAAATTTAACATGTAATAGTAAAATTTGTAAGTATACATTTTTTATTATTTTATTTAAATAGTGATGTGACTAGTTTAAGTATAAATACAGGCAACATGACCACTTTTATAAATTTATTTGATGCATGAAAATGGCTATTTGATAGTCTCTTTAATGATGCTAACAACCTAAGTGAGTAGCAAGCGTACCGATTGGAGGATTATGACAAGCCCTTGGCCTCCGCAATATGGGTATATAAATTTTCGGGAGGAAGATGATACCAGTAGCACTGATACGCTGTGAAGAAGCCACACCGGAAGTTCCTAGCGGCGAAACACGTGTTGCGTGTTTGTACATTTCTCGGGAAAGGCCGCCCGAGTAAAGGAGGAAGCGCTGCCTTACCCATGACCTGGCATAAGCTATAGCTGGCTAACGGAGAAGTTTGACCGATCGTCTGCACTTTGTCTCAGATAAGTCTGTTCCTTACAACGGAGTGGTGAGATTACACGGAAGGCCCCTTAGATGAGAGTATATCTCTCTGTAGGATTCAGCCTTTACCTGTTTGTTCACCTATCGATATAACTTTCTGGAACATTGTTATATTCCAACTGGCTTATCATTGATTAGTGGATGCCGCCGTGCATTAATTCAGCACAAGTTTTAACAACCTTTTGCTTTGATCTGCACTGTGATCACAATAATTGCAACAATCCTTGTATCACTGCAACACTAACATTGCATGGAACTTTTTGCAGGATTACAACTAACGCTTTGCAAAGGCTGTTACGCTATTAACCTGTTTGTTAGCTTGCTTGCTTGATTTATTGTTGGATGCACGAACTGCACTTTATATAGCATCTTTATGTTATGGTCATTATCATTGTCGATTTGGTCTCGACTCCAGTATTGCTGCTATTACATTGTCACTATCAATTTGCACTTAGTATGTCTTATTGAGATTGTTTATTAGGGGTATATTTAATTGTTACCTTTTATCCCTGAATTCTTTAATGTACAATATCAGTTTGACAAATAGATAGTTTTATTGCTATGGCCATGGTTTTTTATTTCACTGTGGTTATTCAATTTGTAGGAGTTATTTTGCATAGTTGATAAATTGTTCACTTCATTGTTCACTTCATTGCACCAATTCTGAGTATTTTTGATTCTTTGTCTTGTTTGAGTTTGGCTCCTGGACAACTAGACACACCATGTCTGTTATATTTTTTATGGTATATTAATGAGAAGTGCTTGCCAGGGAATCCTTTTTCTTTTCTATAACGTCTTTTATCTTTTTACTATCAATTCTCTTTTTTTCATATTGACTTATATATATATATATATATATATATGTATATGTGTGTGTGTATGTATGTATATGTATATGTGTGTGTGTGTGTGTGTGTGTGTATATATATATATATATGTATGTATGTATTGTGTGTACCATACTGTAATAACAGGAACATATCTCAATTTAATTCTATTTTTTTTTCCTTTACATTTATGCATCTATTCTCACCAATGTAATCCCTTTTTTATTCATGGTCTTAATAAAATACTTTTAATATTGTATTCTCAGGGAAAATTCAACATTTTGATATTGTATATTAATCTATAATAATCAGAACAGTATTATAATTAAGAATCATTTGGTTAATGGGTGTTTATCTTGGTTTATTTTTTATTATTATTATTTTTTTTGCTGAAAAAAACATTGCATTACTTCATTTTATAATTTTGTACATAATTCAAGAAGTTGCACTTTATTTTAGAGATTTGTAAGTTTCACCAATGATTGATGAAGGAATTCTTTAGGTGACATGGAGTATAAAGCTTTAATTATATGGCAAAATTGCAACCTATTAAAGAAGCACAGTGTTCAATCCCAAAGCAAGCATAACTATTTTAATTAACCACTTGCTATCATGTAACATCACAGTTTAAAACCTTTGTGTGAACTTTTTTATTTACTGTTTTAATTTCATTTTAGCTACATATTATTTGAAGCAGATGATGATATTGCTAGGGAGAATTGGTTATGGCTATTTTCATTCACATGGGAAAGAATGCAGATGGCTTTTCTTAAAGATATAGGGGGGTAGTTATCAAGCCGTCTACTTTTCTGGCTTCGCCGGCCCAATACGTCCGCCTAAGCTCGCCTACCTTCGCCGCCGCGGACCTTGAATACGTTCGCCTAAGTTATCAAATAAAGCTGTCAAAAAGCCGCGGGGCGATGAGCAGCGGACTGTGACAGTTATCACTCATCCGATCTCGCTGCCCTTCGGCTTTTTCCCAGCTTTATTGCTAGCCTGTCACTAAGCACCCACACTAAACTGCACTGTTCTACCCCCTATACCGGCGCCCCCGGAGCCCCCCGCAACTAAATAAAGTTACTAACCCCTAAACCGCCGCTCCTAGACCCCGCCGCAACTCTTATAAATGTATTAACCCCTAAACCGCCGCTCCCGGACACCGCTGCCACCTACATTATACCTAGTAACCCCTATCCTGCCCCCCCTATACCGTCGCCCTCTATTATAAAATTATTAACCCCTATCCTGCTGATCCCGCACCTCTCCGCAACTAAATAAATAGTTTAACCCCTAAACCGCCGCTCCATGAACCCGCCGCAACCTATATTAAACCTATTAACCCCTATCCTGCCCCCCCTACACCGTCGCCACCTATAATAAATTTATTAACCCCTAATCTGCCCCCCCTACACCGTCTCCACCTATAATAAATTTATTAACCCCTATCCTGCCCCCCACTACGCCGCCGCCACTGTAATAAAATGATTAACCCCTAAACCTAAGTCTAACCCTAACCCTAACGCCCCCCTAACTTAAATATTAATTAAATAAATCTAAATAAATTAACTCTTATTAACTAAATGAATCCTATTTAAAACTAAATACTTACCTTTAAAATAAACCCTAATATCGCTACAATATAAATAATAATTATATTCTAGCTATCTTAGGATTTATATTTATTTTACAGGTAACTTTCAATTTATTTTAACCATGTACAATAACTATTAAATAGTTATTAACTATTTAATAGCTTACCTAGCTAAAATAAAGAGAAATGTACCTGTGAAATAAATCCTAACCTAAGTTACAATTACACCTAACTCTACACTATACTTTAATAAATTATTCCTATTTAAAAATAAATACTTACCTGTAAAATAAACCCTAAGATAGCTACAATGTAATTAATAATTATATTATAGCTATCTTAGGATTTATATTTATTTTACAGGTAACTTTGTATTTATTTTAGCTAGTTAGAATAGTTATTAAATAGTTATTAACTATTTAATAACTACCTAGCTAAAAGAAATACAAAATTACCTGTAAAATAAATCCTAACCTAAGTTACAATTAAACCTAATACTACACTATCATTAAATTAACTAAATAAACTACCTACAAATAACTACAATTAAATACAATTACATAAACTAACTAAAGTACAAAAAATAAAAAAAGCTAAGTTACAAAAAATAAAAAAATAAGTTACAAACATGTTAAAAATATTACAACAATTTTAAGCTACTTACACCTAATCTAAGCCCCCTAATAAAATAACAAACCCCCCCAAAATAAAAAAAATCCCTACCCTATTCTAAATTAAATAAATTTCAAAGCTCTTTTACCTTACCAGCCCTTAAAAGGGCCATTTGTGGGGGCATGCCCCAAAAAGTTCAGCTCTTTTGCCTGTAAAAGAAAAATACAACCCCCCCCCAACATTAAAACCCACCACCCACATACCCCTAATCTAACCCAAACCCCCCTTAAAAAAAACCTAACACTAATCCCCTGAAGATCATCCTACCTTGAGTCGTCTTCACTCAGCCGAGCCACCGATGGAACTGAAGAGGACATCCGGAGCGGAAGAAGTTAATCCTCCAAGCGGCGCTGAAGAAATCTTCCATCCGGGCGAAGTCATCTTCCAAGCCGGGTCTTGAATCTTCCTTCCGCCGACGCGGAACCACCTTCTTCACCGACGGACTACGACGAATGACGGCTCCTTTAAGGGACGTCATCCAAGATGGCGTCCCCTCAATTCCGATTGGCTGATAGGATTCTATCAGCCAATCGGAATTAAGGTTGGAAAAATCTGATTGGCTGATGGAATCAGCCAATCAGATTGAGCTCGCATTCTATTGGCTGTTCCGATCAGCCAATAGAATGCAAGCTCAATCTGATTGGCTGATTGGATCAGCCAATCGGATTGAACTTGAATCTGATTGGCTGATTCCATCAGCCAATCAGATTTTCCTACCTTAATTCCGATTGGCTGATAGAATCCTATCAGCCAATCGGAATTGAGGGGACGCCATCTTGGATGACGTCCCTTAAAGGAGCCGTCATTCGTCGTAGTCCGTCGGTGAAGAAGGTGGTTCCGCGTCGGCGGAAGGAAGATTCAAGACCCGGCTTGGAAGATGACTTCGCCCGGATAGAAGACCTCTTCAGCGCCGCCTGGATGATGACTTCATCGGATGGAAGATTTCTTCAGCGCCGCTTGGAGGATTAACTTCTTCCGCTCCGGATGTCCTCTTCAGTTCCATCGGTGGCTCGGCTGAGTGAAGACGACTCAAGGTAGGATGATCTTCAGGGGATTAGTGTTAGGTTTTTGTAAGGGGGGTTTGGGTTAGATTAGGGGTATGTGGGTGGTGGGTTTTAATGTTGGGGGGGTTGTATTTTTCTTTTACAGGCAAAAGAGCTGAACTTTTTGGGGCATGCCCCCACAAATGGCCCTTTTAAGGGCTGGTAAGGTAAAAGAGCTTTGAAATTTATTTAATTTAGAATAGGGTAGGGATTTTTTTTATTTTGGGGGGGGGGGGGTTTGTTATTTTATTAGGGGGCTTAGATTAGGTGTAAGTAGCTTAAAATTGTTGTAATATTTTTAACATGTTTGTAACTTAATTTTTTATTTTTTGTAACTTAGCTTTTTTTATTTTTTGTACTTTAGTTAGTTTATGTAATTGTATTTAATTGTAGTTATTTGTAGGTAGTTTATTTAGTTAATTTAATGATAGTGTAGTATTAGGTTTAATTGTAACTTAGGTTAGGATTTATTTTACAGGTAATTTTGTATTTCTTTTAGCTAGGTAGTTATTAAATAGTTAATAACTATTTAATAACTATTCTAACTAGCTAAAATAAATACAAAGTTACCTGTAAAATAAATATAAATCCTAAGATAGCTATAATATAATTATTAATTACATTGTAGCTATCTTAGGGTTTATTTTACAGGTAAGTATTTATTTTTAAATAGGAATAATTTATTAAAGTATAGTGTAGTGTTAGGTGTAATTGTAACTTAGGTTAGGATTTATTTCACAGGTACATTTCTCTTTATTTTAGCTAGGTAAGCTATTAAATAGTTAATAACTATTTAATAGTTATTGTACATGGTTAAAATAAATTGAAAGTTACCTGTCAAATAAATATAAATCCTAAGATAGCTAGAATATAATTATTATTTATATTGTAGCTATATTAGGGTTTATTTTAAAGGTAAGTATTTAGTTTTAAATAGGATTCATTTAGTTAATAAGAGTTAATTTATTTAGATTTATTTAATTAATATTTAAGTTAGGGGGGCGTTAGGGTTAGACTTAGGTTTAGGGGTTAATCATTTTATTACAGTGGCGGCGGCGTAGTGGGGGGCAGGATAGGGGTTAATAAATTTATTATAGGTGGCGACGGTGTAGGGGGGGCAGATTAGGGGTTAATAGATTTATTATAGGTGGCGACGGTGTAGGGGGGGCAGATTAGGGGTTAATAAGTTTAATATAGGTGGCGACGGTGTAGGGGGGGCAGGATAGGGGTTAATAGGTTTAATATAGGTTGCGGCGGGTTCAGGGAGCGGCGGTTTAGGGGTTAATACATTTATTATAGTTGCGGTGGGCTCCGGGAGCGGCGGTTTAGGGGTTAATATGTATAGAGTAGCTTGCGGTGGGCTCCGGGAGCGGCGGTTTAGGGGGTAATAACTTTATTTAGTTGCGGCGGTGTAGGGGGGGTCAGATTAGTGGTGTTTAGACTCGGGGTACATGTTAGGGTGTTAGGTGCAGACAGCTCCCATAGAAATCAATGGGATGTCTGTCAGCAGCGAACTTGTACTTTCGCTATGGTCAGACTCCCATTGATTCCTATGGGATCCGCCGCCTCCAGGGGTGGCGGATTGAAAACCAGGTACGCTGGGCCGTAAAAGTGCCGAGCGTACCTGCTAGTTTTATGATAGCTAGCAAAAGTAGTGAGAATGTGCCGCACTTGTGTGCGGAACATCTGGAGTGACGTAAGAATCGATCTGTGTCGGACTGAGTCCGGCGGATCGATGCTTACGTCACAAAATTCTACTTTTGCCGGTCTCGAGCCTTTGATAACTAAGGCGAATCAGCCTCGCCACAAATAGGCTGCGGAATTCCAGCGTATTTGAGGTTGACGGCTTGATAACTACCCCCCATAAGGTTAAAATACGTTCACTACTCTTGCCAGTAAAATAATATATATGTAATGTATGTTCAGCAGGTCAGGCTGTACATTCACAAAGTGCTTATATTTGGAACGTCTTTTTTTTTTTTTTTTTTTTTTTGCTGCCTATATAATGCATCACTTCCATTTACTTTAAAGGAATACTTTGTTTTAATAGGTCATTTGTATTCCATCCTGTATGCAGTTAATATGTGGGGACTAAATGCCTATACAGTATATATTTTTGGTTTATGCTACATATTTCTGTTTATAAATTCTTTAGCTAGCTCCTGAAAAAAGTGTCTGGCTGGCTTTATATCTGTTTGTTACCTACTGTATGTACGTCTTGGTCCAGCCCCTTAGCAAAGCCAATTTCTTTCCTAAATTAGGGGACAATACAGCTAAGCAGAGGATGGAAGGCTGATATAGCGAGTCATGTACAGAAGAGCTTCACAATGTCACCTGCCAGATCGTGTACACTTTACTGCTGGTCCATCAACCAGCAGGCACTGGAATGTGCTTGTAACAGTGTAACTCCAATAAGTGGGCTTTTTTGTGTATATATAATAAGATACAAGATCTATTGGCCCTCTTAGATTCTCACATCCACTATTATTTTTCTCTTGGCTTGCTCCTTGCTCGGTGGTTGTTCTTCTGGTACATTTGTCCTTAATTGGTGGCTGTGCCCTCAAATGGTTTAATGTGAAATGGTTGACAATCTAATAGAGAAGACCTCAGGTTTCACACTTGGGCTTTACGTTACCCTATTTTTTTTTCTTGTGTGGTCCTCCGATCAGTGATTTTTAGATGCCCTTTCAAACAACAACAGTTTTTTTATTCTTATGGCTGTTAGAATCCTAACTGCTAGTAGCTGAATGTCCAGCTAACCCCTTTCATCTTCCTGTTGATAGACTGCCTTGGGTATTATGCAACAATACTCCATAACTCCCTTTTTTAGCTTTAACCCCTTAAGGACCACAGCACTTTTCAATTTTCTGACCGTTTGGGACCAAGGCTATTTTTATATTTCTGCGATGTTTGTGTTTAGCTGTAATTTTCCTCGTACTAACTTACTGTATCCACACATATTATATACAATTTTTCTTGCCATTAAATGGACTTTCTAAAGATACCATTATTTTCATCATATCTTAGAACTTACTATACAAAAATTATAAAATATGAGGAAAAAATGGGAAAAAAACACACTTTTTCTAACTTTGACCCCCAAAATCTGTTACACATCTACAACCAGCAAAAAACACCCATGCTAAATAGTTTCTAAATTTTGTCTTGAGTTTAGAAATACCCAATGTTTACATGTTCTTTGCTTTTTTTGCAAGTTATAGGGCAATAAATACAAATAGCACTTTGCTATTTCCAAACCATTTTTTTTTTTTTTTTCAAAATTATCGATAGTTACATTGGAACACTGATATCTGTCTGGAATCCCTGAATATCCCTTGACATGTAAATATATATTTTTAGAAGACAACCCAAAGTGTTGATCTAGGCCCATTTTGGTATAATTATCGCCACCATTTCACCGCCAAATGCGATCAAATTAAAAAAAAAAAATCGTTCACTTTTTCACAAACTTTAGTTTTCTCACTGAAATTATTTACAAACAGCTTGTGCAATTATGGCACAAATGGTTGTAAATGCTTCTCTGGGATCCCCTTTGTTCAGAAATAGACTTATATGGCTTTGGCTTTGCTTTTTGGTAATAAGAAGGCCGCTAAATGCCGCTGCGCACCACACATGTATTACGCCCAGCAGTGAAAGGGTTAATTTTAGCTTTAGTGTAGAGATCAGCTTCCCACCTGAAACATCCCAACCCCTGATCCCTCCCAAGCAGCTCTCTTCCCTCCCCCACCTCACAATTGTCCCCGCCATCTTAAAGGGCCATGATACCCACATGTTTTCTTTCATAATTTAGAAAGATAATGCATTTTCAAACATCTTTCTAATTTACTTCTATTATCTAATTTGTTTTATTCTCTTGATATTCTTTGCTGAAAAGCATATCTAGATATGCTTAGTAGCTGCTGATTGGTTGCTGCACATAAAAGCCTCATGTGATTGGCTCACCCATGTGCATTGCTTTTTCTTCAAATAAGGATATCTAAAAAATGAAGCAAAATAAATAATAGAAGTAAATTGTAATGTTGTTTAAATTTGTATGTTCTATCTGAATCATGAAAGAAAGATTTTGGGTTTAGTGGCACTTTAAGTACTGGCAGAAAGTCTGACAGTACTAAAATTAAAGGTATCTTTTTTTTTTTTTTTTTTTTTTCAAAACCCCAACATATTTTGCTGTGTAGGATCCCCCCTTAGCCCCCAACCTCCCTAATCCCCCCAACCAGCTCTCTAACCCTCCCCCCTCTACCTTATTGTGCACCTTCTTGGGTACTGGCAGCTGTCTGCCAGTACCCAGTTTTCCATAAATAATGTTTTTTTTTTTTTTTTAATCTTTTTCTGTAGTGTAGCTGCCCCCCCTCTATAGCCAACCCCCTCCCAGATCACTTAGATAACCCCCCTCCTATCTCCCACCTTACCCTCAGCTACATATAATTGTCCCATAGTGTAGCATTCCCACCCCCTGCATGTGATCCCGCCCCCCTGCGATGAACTTCCCTCATCGATGGTCACCCACCCGCCTCCCTGCAACGGCTCCCACCCACCAACCAACGATCATGGCCATCGATGTCCGATGCAGAGAAGGCCACAGAGTGGTGCTCTTTGCATCGGATGGCTAAAAAATGTTATTGCAGGATGCCTCAATATTGAGGCATCACTGCAATAACATGAAAGCGGCTGGAATCGATCAGGATTGCTTCCACCGCTTGAAAACACAGACGTACAGGGTACATCCTTCGTCGTTAAGGACCTTTTTTTGTAGGACGTACCCTGTACGTTGTTGGTCGTTAAGGCGTTAAAGGGACTATCTAGTAAAAAATAAACGTTCATGATTCAGATAGGTCATGTCATTTTAAACAACTTTCACGTTTACTTTTATCATCAATTTTGCTTTGTTCTCTTTGTATTCTTAGTTAAAAGCCTCATATGCTAATTTCTTAGCCCTTGAAGGCCGCCTCTTATCTGAATGCATTTAGACAGTTTTTCAGTTCACCTGTGTCCTATAAATAACATTGTTATTTATAACCAACACAGTTATATTAATGCACTTTTAACTTCTGTGATTAACTTGTATCTAACCCTCTGCATAATGCCCCCTTATCTCAGGGCTATTTACGACTTGCATTTTAGCAAATCACTTTGTCTTATTTGTAACTTCACAGGAGTGAGCACAGTGTTATCTATGTGAATGCACATTAACTAGTGCTGTCTTGCTATGAAAAGCTTATAAAATGCACTGAGATAAGAGGTGGCCTGTAGGGGCTTAAAGGGACATTATACACTAATTTTTTCTTTGCATAAATGTTTTGTAGATGATCTATTTATATAGCCCATAAAGTTTTTTTTAAAAAATAAATGTATAATTTTGCTTATTTTTAAATAACATTGCTCTGATTTTCAGACTCCTAACCAAGCCCCAAAGTTTTATGTGAATACTGTCAGCTACCTTCTCCAGCTTGCTCCTGTTTGTGTAAAGGGTCTTTTCATATGCAACAGAAGGGGGAGGGGGTGAGTGTCTTATTTGCCACTTGCAGTGGGCTTTCCAGCTACCTTTTCAACAGAGCCAAGCTGACAGCTTCTAAGTAAGTTTTTAAACAGTTTTATACTGGATTTTTATATAAGTATCTGTGCATCTTATTCTTTATAGTAGTGTCTATTACATGCAGTTATATGAAAATGAGTGTATACTGTCCCTTTAAACAGGCAGAGATTTAGTGTTTTAGATGTTATAAAGTAAATTATTAAATCACAATATTGGTGGTTCAAAGCTGGGCAATAGGTAGTAAAGGCGTTTTTCTATCTTTTGAAACACTACAAATTTTGGAGTGGACTGTTCCTTTAATTCCTGTCCAATGCAGTTATTATTCTGCTTTTATTATGTGGATTAAATCCCCTTATTCCAGGGCTGCGTGGTCTGGAGCGGTATAAAGACTTCTTGGGGTGGGGCCTGTGTGTTGAAGGGCTGAACTTCAATGGGGATTATGGGCAGTCCCAGGTTTCTGTTAGAGAAATCTTGTCATAAAGATGAGAGCACCAGAAGGGACAGCTGGACAGATCTCTTAATCTGTGGCAATTCTACACAACCTGTGATGTTGGGCGACTTTTTGGTGCCAACTCAGGGTACAAGTCAGAACTGTTTTTTATAATTTTCAGCAGACATTTTTTCATCATCTCCCTGTTGGTCCGATGGTCTAAATGTCTCTGGGCTGATGAGATTATTAAAGAATGCTCGCCACTCCTGTTTCCCTGGTGGAATGATCTAAAGCCACTTTTTACCCTTAAAACAGGGTTTCTCGCTAAGGGGCATATACTGCATTTTATTATGGGATGGAGATGACATACATTACACAAGTGCACAATAAAATGTTGCATTTTAAAAAGCTTACAAAACAAATAATTGAACCACTCGCCCACAAATATGCAGGAAAAAAATTGTATTAGGGTGCATCAAAAATCAAAACAAAATTGTTCATTAAAAATCGTTTTTTATCAAAAATGTAATATTTGTATGTAAATTACACAGGAATAAATTGTATTCATTATGGACAGCGTAAATTGTAATTTAAGTACACCGAATATGCAAAAATCACTTTAAAAATTGTACTTATAAGTACAAAGCATAATTGTTGCCTTTTCGTAAAATGTGCTGAACATCATCGAAAAAATAGGTGATTGTAAGATGCTGTATGCAAAAAGCAGCGTATTGTGATTTATGATGGCTGCAGGATTTAATTCTTAAAGAACGCCCGCTGCTAACTGTGCTCCTCAGTCTTTCTAGCGGGCTACATTACTCTCAGTAGGAGACATCTCACACTCACAGGGACTACCCCTTTTTTTACAATAGTTCCACCAGGGCAACCCCTACGAGGGTTGGCATGAAAAAACATGTTTGATATGGCGTTGTTTAGATCAGGGTTTCTCAACAGTTGGGCCGTGGCCCATTACTGGGCCTTGGTGTTTCTGCTGGTGGACCTTGATTCAACATATATTTTTGCTGCCCTTTGCTGTGAACTGATCACCACCCAGAATTTCATATGTATAGAAGTGTGAGCATATCAGAGTGCCACTGTGCATGCACACTATGTGCACATAACAGCCATCAGACACGTCATGGACACCACAGGTAAGTACCTTTTTTAGTGCTACCAGCCTCCCACTGATATGTCAACTGAAATTACTAATATATATATATATAGATAGATAGATAGATATATTCAACTTCTCCCCCTCCCAGATGACTACCGGGCCCTGGACACATTTAGCAAAAATGTACTGGTCCTTGAGTTCACTGGAGTTGAGAACCACTGGTTTAGATCATCGGGCCTGTCATGAGATGCAGGACATATGCAGGACACAGCAATGATGGTACAACTCTATTTTATTACAGAGCATAGCAATACACATCCAGACAGGTTGATTGTACTAAACTAACTGCGACACAGACACCGGACCTAAGCCCCGCCCACCAGCTAGTGACATCACATCCTGCTATCATCACATCTTCCCCTTTTTCAAAGGCAAAGCATACATTCACATATATTAAACAACAAGGTACACCAACAGGGTATACACAACATTTTGTTTTAGAACATTATAAAAAAAACAGATAGATTAGAAAACATGAACAAACAAATTACATCCTGACTTGGACATCGGGGTAGACTACCCTAGTCCACAGTGACCATGGGATTATTCTGCCCATACTTCCGGTCACTGTTCTAGCTAAAGTCAGTCCCTGTATCGGGCCGGAAGCCTCACCACTCTTCCGCTTGATGTAACTTTGCATGAATTGTCCTCTGATACAGAAGATGGTGAACAAGAGTCTGCTGGAGGCAAAGATATATCCCCGCTATGATCTTGCTGAGGGGAAGGCACCTCTCTTAGAACAGGAGATCCCACCGGCGGTGGTACTGAGGTATCCGGTTCCAGACTCTCAGGTACAGGCTGAAGATGTCTTCGGTTACGGCGTGTAACCGTCCCTCCCTCTGTAAGGACTGTGTAAGACCTTGGTTCTGGAGAGCGGCCCACTACCGTAGCAGGCGTCTTCCATTTCTTCTCATCATCCAGTTTAATTCTGACACTTTGGCCCGCTTTCAGTTCCTGTAAAGGCCTGACAGAATGTCTCCTGTCGTAGAAGAAACGATAACCCTTTTTGGCCTCTTCATCCCTCCCAAGGACTTCGTCCCGAGGAACAGGGCCAGGCGGCTTGAAGACACCCACTGAGGGTAAAGTGGTGCGAATCTGGCGTCCTAGCATCAGCTGTGCCGGGCTAAACCCGGTGGCTTGAATGGGCGTCGCCCTGTATGACAAGAGGGCTAGGTACGGTTCAGATTGCTTTAGGATGAATTTTGTTGTTTGAACTGCCCTTTCAGCCATTCCGTTGGCCTGCGGATAATGTGGACTTGACGTGGAATGTACAAAATCATATTCCCTGCTGAAGGCACTGAACTCTGTAGAAGCGAACTGCATGCCATTATCACTCACCAGCTCCATTGGAATGCCCCAGCGGGCGAACAAGCTCTTCAGGCGAATGATAACGGCCTGACTTGTGATATCATTCAGGGGTGCTATTTCCAAATACCTGGAATAGTAGTCGATAACAACAAGAAACTTTTTCCCGTGCAGTTCGCACAAATCAGCAGCTATTTTCTGCCACGGCCCCGCAGGCAGCGGAGTAGACATTAAGGGCTCCCTTCTCTGAGTAGGCCGGCGTTCCCGGCAAAAGGCACATTTAGACACGTGATTTGCAATGTCGGAGCTGATCCCAGGCCACCACACAGCTGTAGCTGCTCTTTCTCTGCACTTTGTAATGCCTAAGTGGCCATCATGAATCCTGTTTAACATCTCCTTCCTCATGCTGACAGGAATTACAATACGGTCTTGGAACAGCACCAACCCCTCCAGCTCCGTGAGCTGCGACCTCTCTGGCTGGTAAGCATTTAAAGACATCCAGGCTGCCCGGCTCTCGGGCCAGCCATCTCTTATGTACCTTATAACTTCTTGCAGATCTGTGTCCAAATATGTCTCTTTCTTTATCTCTTCCAGTTTCCTTGAAGAAATGGACTTAGAGGCCAGAACTGAATCAACATACACTTTTACATCCGATTCTGTAGAGGATTCTTCAGCAGCAGCCAGCGGGAGCCTGGACAGTGTATCTGCCACAACCAGCTGCTTCCCCGGCACATGCACTGCCTGAACATTGAACCTGAGCAGTCTCATTAAAAGTCTCTGGCATCTCAAGGGTGTTTTGTCGATGTCATAAGAATTGATAAGAGGGACTAGCGGTTTGTGGTCAGTTTCCAGACTAAATTTCTCCAAACCCACTAGATAACGCTGAAAGCGCTCACAGGCCCAAACTGCAGCCAGGCACTCTTTCTCAATTTGAGCGTATTTTGACTCCGCAGCCGTCAGTGTGCGGGAACAGTAGGCGATGGGCTGTAGTTTGTTGTCATTCAGCTGCAGGAGTGCAGCCCCCAACCCATAACTGCTTGCATCAGCACTAACCACAGTCTTTTTTGAAGGGTCGTAGAACCCCAGCACTGGGGCAGACCCCAGCAGGGACTTAGCATGCAGGAACGCTTTTTCTTGTGAGGGTCCCCAGACCCAGGCAACATCTTTCTTAAGCAACTCTGTGATAGGGTGCAAAACTGTAGATAAATCTGGAAGAAACTTGCCCACGTAATTTACTAGGCCCAATATCTGTCTCAGCTCATGTACATCAGAAGGGCTTTTCATCTGTTCGATAGCCCGAATTTTCTCGGGGTCCGGCTTGATGCCATCCCCGTTGATGATATGCCCAAAGTAGCATAATTCAGTTTTCCTAAAATGACATTTTTCTTTATTCAGCTTCAGCCCAGACTCTTTGATAGCCTGCAGCACACAACTCAAACGCTGATCATGCTCCTCCACTGTAGACCCATACACTAGAATGTCGTCCATGACGACTGCTGTGCCCACGTGGCCACTCAGGAGAGAACTCATTTCCCTCTGAAAGATCTCAGGAGCGGAGGATATCCCAAAGGGAAGTCTGCAGAAACAGAACCGACCTACCGGAGTGATAAAGGTAGTCAGTTTGCGGCACTTTGGATCCAGGGGGATCTGCCAAAAGCCGCTAGAAGCGTCTAATGTGGAAAAGAACTTCGCCCCAGCCAACTTCGGGGCTATATCTTCCAGTGTCGGCAGCACAAATCTCTCCCTCTTCACTGCCTCATTCAACCTTTTCAGGTCCACACAGATGCGCACCTTTCCGTTTTTCTTTGCAACTGGAACAATGGGGGCACACCAATCAGTTGCCTCAACAACCTCTTCAATAACCCCCATAGACTTCATGCGCATGAGCTCTTTCTCCACTTGAGGCATGAGCGGGAACGGAATTCTACGAGGAGTAGAAATACTGTACGGGACTGCGTCACTTTTAAGTGCTATACGGACAGGTTTGCAGCTCAGTAGGCCCAACTCGCCAAACATATCTTCAGAGATCTCATTCACTCTGGCCACGAGGCCCAAGTCACAGGCTGCTTTTCTGCTCAATAAACTGTTAACACACTGACCTCGGATCACATGCACCCACATGGTGAACTTCCTTTGTTTGTACTCACAGCTGGCAAGAAATTTCCCCACACAATCAATGCGGCCACCAGGACTATGAACATTTGTAGTAACCTTCGCCAGCTGGGGCTGTCGAGGCAGTCTCATAAATTCAGCAAAAGACATTACAGTGATATCTGCTCCTGTGTCAATCTTAAAATCAACATTGGCTCCCATTACAGTAAAGGTAACTTTCCAATCTTCCTCTGAGCTTGTCCGTTCCACAACAGACCCCACAAAAGACACTTCCTGACCCTCCTGGTCACTGTCCACCTGCATCTCCTTAATGTATTCAGTTTTACACACCACTTCAAAATGGCCTATTCTGTTACATTTTCTGCATCTTTTATCTCTGGCCGGGCATATAGCACTCTGATCATGAGCCCGGTAGCACCGTGTGCATCGGCCATGTTGCGCCCATCCACTTCTAGGCCTTTCCAGTACTTTAGATCTACCGCTCACACTGTGCCTTTCACTAGCAATTTTCCTAGACTGTTGTACTTCATCCACAATACTCTCAGACCTCAGATCAGCACTTTGCTGTTTCACCAGTTCACTCTGGCGGGCCATCCTAATAGCCCCGTCTAATGTTAAATCAGGCTCTAACTGCAGCTTCAGGGAGACTTCAGCATCTGCAATTCCAATAACTATTCTGTCTCTGATTTGCTCTTCTTTAGCAACACCAAACTCACAGAATTCAGCTAATTCATACAGGCTGCGCAAAAATGACTCCACAGATTCTCCCACACGCTGATTACGTTTGTGAAAACAAGCTCTCTCATGAATCACATTTCTTTTGGGCACAAAGTGGGCACTGAGTTTATCCATAACTATATCAAAGTTAACTTCTTCCCCTTCTTGGAAAGTAAAAGCATTGAACACTGGCTCTACATCTTTCCCCATAGAGTATAAAAGAGAATTAACTTGTACTTCACCACTCTCCTTGTTCAGTTTGGATGCAATCCTGAAGCGCTGAAACCGCTGACGCCATGTGGGCCAAGCTGCAGGCTGAGAAAAGTCAAAAGGCTCAGGTGGGGTAAACTTTGACATCGTCATCATCAGAAACAGAAGCGTAGTCCAGAACTTCTGACACCATGTCATGAGATGCAGGACATATGCAGGACACAGCAATGATGGTACAACTCTATTTTATTACAGAGCATAGCAATACACATCCAGACAGGTTGATTGTACTAAACTAACTGCGACACAGACACCGGACCTAAGCCCCGCCCACCAGCTAGTGACATCACATCCTGCTATCATCACAGGGCCCTTTGTGTTTCTCAGGAGAAGAGTTTCATAACTAGCCCCAGATGATTTAAAGGGATATTAAAAGTAAATACATACTAGACATAATGATGTACTCCATGTAAATATTAGCCTTAGAATAGTATGTAAGTGTATTTTTTTTACCATAATATTAGTTGTTTATATATTGATTATATAAGTGTAAAGATTTATTTTCTATAAAGTATTCTAGATTCTATAAAGTAATGCTGCCATATATGAAGTATTTTTTTTATTTATTTATGTCTTCTGTGGAGAACAATTAGGGAAATATATATAAACCAGGCAATAACGTAGAGTTTGTGTTTATATCTGTTCCTAATTGTTTGCTGCAGGACAGTAAGATAAGGTGAAAACTTAAGTTTAGACATGGCGGCAGGGGCAAAACTACTGGGGGTGCAGAGGTCGCAATTGCGACTGGGCCCCCAAGGGTGGGGGCCCAGCTTCTTAGATTCTTGTACCTGGGCCCTGTGGTTTCTAGTTACGCCTCTGTGTGGCGGCGTCCATTACTTTTATAGAAATTCAGAGGAATTTAAAAAAACACACATTTTCAGAGTTAAAGGAAAAGGGGACAACATATAAATAATTAAAGTATATTACAAAGTTTAACAACTCATAATTAGACATTTATATTAAAATCTTACACTGTTTAATATCCCTTTAATACTCCTGTCAGCTCCTCTGATCTCTCAGCCACTTGTCAGGTTCACTTTAAGCATTTACCATTTCCCACTCTTCGCACCTTTTTTCCTAAACGCTTGTTCATATTCTTGTTCGTTCCAACTACCCAATATTATTGCTAAATCTGTAACACGCTTTAACAACCATTTTTGTTGTTGTACGTGTTCTAAATGCTCCTTTACAGTTCTCTGCACAGTAAGGTTGGACAGAATCCAAGTTTTTCAAAGAATGTTCATGCGCTCTATAGCATTCTTATCAAATAATTGTTTCAGGATCTTGAACAGTTTCCTGGCTTTAAGAACAGAAAAGCAGGTCATCTTTCTACACCAAGACCGAAATCCCCCACCACCTTCACCGCCATCATCATGCACCTAAATGTATCACATAAAAGCAAACTTTATTTTGTTTGTCCGATTCACTGAAAGGTACTTTCTGAATTACTCAGAGAGTCATATAAATGCGGTAATTATTCCTATACTGCTCCCAACTTGTTTGTTTATATGTTAAGGTTTTCAAAGTTTGTAGCATTGAGCATTGTAATAAATACTTGTTTAGACTGGCATATGCGGGTCTTTTCAAACAAGTTTTTTTCTTAGCCTTGAGCTATTAAATACAACTAGGTGTAAAGCCTAAAATATGTCCATTATAACCTGACAATCTGAGGTGCGCCCCCAGATATACATCAGGCTCTTTTGTATATCTATTCAGAAAATTCCTTAAGACCCAAAAAGTGACCAGTTCAGGTGATGTCAGTGCCTAAAATAATAATCCCAGTTCAGATGATTTATGAAACAATGAAGAAACCAGGGATCACGCAAACTATCCAAATCAAATATACCCCAGCCAAGCTACCACAGAAAAAATGAACCAAGCCACTTTACACTCATTTCCAGGTTCTGTGTTTAATATGTTGGAAAATTGTGTTTGGAAAGATGTTTGGTTTTAATAATTTTATTCCTTTAGTCTGTACTGCAGAACATTTTCAAAAAGAGTTTTTTACCTTGGCGCAATCAAAACATGGGTAGAATCCTTATTTTTAACTACGGTACATTGATAGTAATTAAAGGATTTTTATACCCAAAAATGTTCTTTTGTGATTGAGACAAATTTGCTTCATTAACATACTATTCTGTGTTGCAGAGATACCTCGGTAGACATCTGGAGCACTACGTTGCAAGCTGCTGCCATATAGTGCTCCAGAAATGCCCTGGTTCCTAAGCTTACAACAGATAAGAGAATGAAGAAAAAATGATAATAGAAGTAAATTAGAAAGTTGTTTTAATATCATATGATCTATCCGAATCATGAAAGAACAATTTTGGGTTTAATATTTGGGGCTCCAGTCATTTTATGGGTTGAGCAACAATATTTAACGTTAGTTTCTTATAGTTATTTGGATGCAGGAGTGTAGCAATTTTGTGTGTGTGTGTGTAACTAAAATTACATATTTGGAGAAGAGACACCTTTGCCTTTCCAGTTTGTCTTCACCCCTTTTTGTTGTAGAGTTTGTGTCAGGCCTTTGTATTCACTTCCATGCCCTTATGGATATCCAGTTTCACATGACAAAAATAACATTCACCAGCACAGATCTCACTATTCCGCTCCAGGTTCCAATTTTATATTGAGCTAACCGGTTACAACAGCATAATTCTAGACATCTAGGGTGTGTCTGGATACCTTGTCCTATGTATTTAGGGCTTAGGTTTAAAAAAAAGTTATTTTTTTACTTGTATTGCTTATATTTGTTTCTTAGAGAGAGAAAACATCCGGAGATTCCAATATAAAATGTGTAATTATCCAAGTACAACAATTTTGAAATATACTTTATTTAACTCTAAAAATTGTGTTCTAACAACTCAAAGAAAGTGCACATGGCAGTTGTGACAAACCAGCATGGCCCTTGCCTTATGGTAACTGTTTAAATCGAAGAACAATCCAAAATTGTGGCCTGCTGTAATAGTACCTCTAATGGATTCTGTCTACAGTGAACAAAGGGTTGGAAACACTTAGACATCAAGGTGTGTATTGTCTATAGGGGTAGTACAGACATACACCCTTATCTCCAGTCCTCAGGGATGTTCTGTTGCCTAGAGGAGCATGTCTCTATGGAGAGGGACTGGCAACAAGATTGTCTGACATGGGCCAGTAATGGCTCCCTGGGTTGTTTGACTCACAAAGCAGTATGGGGCACTGCTATTGGTCCTAAATGTATCAAGTCCCTTTAAATAGCTGTGCTGAGAAATTGTCTGGCTGTCTTTTTTGACTGGAGTCAGATCAAAGTAAAGGAGTCATGGGGGCGGAGCCAGCAGTGAAGCAGTGCAGTCGCACATCTCAGGAGCTCCAACGACACTACATATAAAGTTTAATTATAAAGACCGCTCCAGCCCAAATATTGGACCCTAAACAAAGAATGTTGGACTTGGGAGATCTGTGTATCTAATCCTTGAGAGGACTACACTAAATTGATGAGATCTAGTGATTCTAGAGCACATACCACTGATAAGCAGCCTCGCAGTCAGCCATCTTGGACCCACCGCTATTGTGTTTCTCGTAAGCTGACTGCCTTCTATTATTAGCAACTATGTCAACTGGAGATCAGATATTAGGAGATGCACCTCTTTCTAGATGGATGTAGGGGCATGTTTAACCGCCTATTTACCTTATCGCCCCACCAAACAGCTAGTAAGTTTGCGGCCCAGATTACCCACGTGCCCGCTGGCATGGCTGCCCCTGGGGGTGGTGGCGCTTTGGGGCCCCGGCGCTCCTCGCCTCCTGGGCATGCTGTGTTGGGAGCGCAATCAGGGACTATGGAGCCTTACCTGCCCTGGAAGGATCCCGTGAGCAAGATTTCCCATGCAGGATGCTTGACACCCTCAGACAACTCAGTTTTTGTCTACATACCGGCAACCGGGAGGAGATGCTCTAGCCCAGCGCAACAGATGCCTTTTGCTGAGTCCGGTGGGTGCAAATGGGGATTGCTACCGGCAACTAAAGAAACCATGTATGCAGATACCCTGCCGCTCACAGAAGCCTATCTACCTGTCGCTGCAACAGCAGAGAGCTATACAGAGCTACCATTAGGTCCGGAGTTGGCGATTCCCAGAGTTCTGCTGCGGAGCCCGGAGCTGTCAGTGGTGACAGGCCTCTTTCCACACGATGCGGGACATTATCAATCTCGGCGAGAAGGTGTGGGATGAGGCTGAACAGCTGGTGAGATTTTGTGTTGCTGCATCACTGAACTCTACTATTACATCTCATATTTGAAAACTGTCTAATTATACTCCAGGGTCTCTGCAGCTGACTCATAATAAGTACTGGTCATTAGTTTCTCCATTGTGCCTAGCTGTTACATGCGCACAAAGTTATACAGATGAGGGTTGTTTGCTTCATTTGCAGAATTATATACTCTCTAAAGAAGTTATGATGATTACCATATTTAGCTCTGTTGCCACATATAGCTTAGCTGAATACATGGACTTATACCTAAAATGTCTACAGCGAGTCTGTTGTTACTATGCTACTAATGTTTCAGGGTCTCTTAGCATACTACTTAGAGCTGATGTGTTATTGATTTATGTGCATCTTGTCCCCTGGACTATTTCAAAATAACGCCATCATGGCTGACTGTCTCATCTTACATTTGTATTATGCCTCTACAATCCTAGTTAAATAATGAAGTTACTGTTTACCATTAATCCATCAGAAGAAGTTTCAGATTCATACCAATAATATGCCCTATTCTTATAGTGAAGCGATATGTTGTTCCCTATGAGTATGCTCATTGATTGGACGAGACATTCATTTTTCCTATACCCAAACATACATTTATTACAATTCATTTGGGGACATTACACTCTGAATGCTGAGTTCCAGTTATTTCCTAGCCGCACCTGAATATAGCATACAGTAAATGGATTTTACTCACACAGATGTTTATCTTTAAGTATAAAGCTTTGGACACCTTGTCCTCATCCTGTGTTAAGGGGGGGTCTCTCACCTTCTAATGACATATCTGTAGGCTCATTATTGTTTGCACTCAGAGATATCAACAGAACCCCAACATTTCAATGTTAAGTTTTCCCAAATGTACAAGCTCTCATACTGTATGTGCTCTCTTTGTGCTTGGGTGTCATCTGTGTGCGTGACTTCTTGCCGCCAGCGGCTGAGGCGGCGGGCTGTTATGTTTACCAAACAGTTGGCCTCATAGAACAGTTGTGGATATAATTGTCCTCATATCTATATAATCTTCCAAATTTAAATCTGAGCTATCCTATCGAAATCTAGCTGTAACCCTTATATATAGGTAGTTCCCTCTACCCTACCATATCCTACTATGAATACTCACCCTACAGCCCACCCCTAACTGTACTACTAGCTCTCTTCAGCAGTGCCACGAGTAACAGTGTCGCTGTAAATTTTGGTTGCTCTCAACGATTTCTATATGCGAAGAGTTATGTCGGGTGATTGCACACTCATTTCCCTAGCCCTAGCTCGGAGATAGTGGGATCACCCACAAATATAATAAATATTTAGAGGCCAAAGCATAGAATGTTAGTACTACCGCATATATTTCTATCACCTCCCCCCCTCACCCATTCTAATGTGTTTCCTTGTTTAGGAAAACTAAATACGCGGCTTCTTTTGCCTATGCCGCAACCCTTACCATCCCTTTAATAGCAATTCTTACACTCTAATACAGTGCTGATCTTATCTTCCCCATTGGGATTAGTAAGATGGGTCAGCTACACTCAATCTTTAAATAAAATAGTAAGTCTTTTATCATACTCCCTCTAATGATAATCAAAATGTACTAGGGCCCATATGTGGCTCATTGTAGCACGAGAGGAACTTGCGTCACCTAAAAAGAGGTTTCAGTTTTGCCTATTAATAATTATAATTACTGTTACTTTTACTGTTTTGCAGGAATGCAGGCAAATGTATGATTATACGGTATATGTATGCACTTCGTTTTAAAGTTTCCATTGTATGTATATCTAATTTTTGTACTGTGCAATAACCTCAATAAAAATTATTATTAAAAAAAAAAAAAAAAAAAAGTAAAGGAGTCATATGATTGCTCTGTAAAAGTACTCTGACTGAAGCCCCTCCTACTACACCAGCAGCTGATCCGTGCTCCTGGAGACTGTAAGTTTAGTTTGTTTTATTCCCTTCTATAACTGTAGCTCTAATTGTGTTCCCTGTATTGTTATCTTTTCCTATTAACTGACATATAAAAACTCTTCTTGGCTCGTTGATTGTAAACTTGCGTGATTAGAGAGACTGTATATTATTTTATCTGATTTAACACTGATTAAATTGGGTTTCATTTTTAATCTGTAAGGCTTGGATAACCAAAAGTAATGTTTTTCCAAACAGTGGGCGTATTTAGGTTTTGTGCTGCCCTAGGCACTCAAAATTCTGCTGCCCCCCACCCCACCCAAGGTTTAAGGCCTTTTTTTAGACATAATATTTTTGGGGCAGGGTGTAAAAAAATAAAAAAAATGTCTTTTTAAGTAGATGTTCACCAGGGCTTGCATTTACTCTGGTCACACACACACACATATATATATTAAGACATTATTTTGTAAGTCAGATGATTAAAGTGTTTATATCATAAAAAAATATCCTTCACTGTATGATAGTTTGTCAGTAGGTAGTTGTTTAACATTAAACATCTTCTTTGGTGATTGACAGTTATTTAAGCAAAATATCTGCTTGGATAAATATGTAATGAATATACAAACTGGCCTTTAAAAGTACTTAAAAAATACAACAGTAGTTATGATAGAGGTTTAGGAATTGTATGCTAGGGGATAAAGTCACATGATACAATCATAATAAGGTATATACTTGTATTGTTTCTGAATGTATTAAATGCATACAACATATTTTCAGTTGTGTTTTAAGTCACATAGTTGTATAGATTCAGCAATAAATACTTATTCTTTGCATGTATGGCAGATAGACAAACAGTAAATGTACAAGTATTTAGTGACTAATCCGTTTAAGTATTTTAATGCCTAATGAAGATGTATTGAAGGGAGAAAGGCATATGCTGTTTCACAGTGGTCACGTTGTAGTGCACACTGCACTGTGTAGTCTGTGTGAGTCTCAATCACGCGGTGGAGCCAGGAAGAATACCACATTCCCTCTCAGTCCAGGCCTGGCTGCGCAAGTGAGCTCTGCCTCACTGCGCACCCACATACAATCCCATAGGATAGCAATAGCCGGGCCAGCCATTTAAGTCATTAGTAATTGGTTGATTTAGCCACTCGGCCCTGAATTCAGTAGAGTGGCCCTAGGGACTCAAAATTCTGCTGCCCCTTAAAAATCTGCTGCCCTAGGCACCGGCCTTGTTGGCCTATGCCTTAATACGCCCCTGTGGGTTTTATTTTTCAGTTTTTATTTCTTTATTGAAAATTTTCGAAATACAATCATTGTTCAGCTTGTTATTCCTCTATGCATGTTTACATCCAATAAACTCTTCCATTATACAAGTATACAGATAATGTGGGTTTTATTTTTATTTAAAAAAAAAACCTTTTTTATTAGCGTTTTAAAAATACTACAGAATACATAAAACTATATATATATATATAACAATGATAGTTTAGAGATATTGTACCTATGTGTAGATAATATTAAACCTTTATGGCTAACTGCATAGATGCACAAACACACAGGTTGACTCATAGCTATCAAATATAGAGATCCGTACTTGAAATAAACCGGAGAGAGAACAAAAAAATAGGGGGAAAAGGTTACTGCTCTGCCAGATAACTGGGTACCTCTGTAGTTGTTTATTATTATAAAAAATCTAGATATTACCCACATGGCCCCCCTTCAGCTATCTCTAAATACCATTTATATTGTTGGTAGAATTACATTATGTTAATATGAGGAGCTAAAAGACTAAAACCTCCATCCTTTGTTAATCTGTACTGTACATTTATAAGAATTGATCAGTGTCCTGGGTTATCTAATAAAACCGCACCTTGTGGAGAATCTCTCACTATCTTGCAGCCATGCAGCCTGTTTTGACGTGTTGTATAAATATTTAATCTTATTTAATACTTCAGTACATGTAGGAGCTCCTTCTTTTCAGTGTTTTGTGATGCAAATCCTAGTTGCTGTACAAGCTTTTTTTTAATGAACTTATTAATATGGGTATTAAACTCCCTAACACGTTCATGAAGCAAAGCTTGTTGCATTGATAGGGCGATCACACTATATGTAGTAGCTTAACGAAAACAGTGGAAAGTCTGTGACATAAACCTATGTGGTGGGACAGTCCGGAGATTAAATGTGTGTATGTCCCACAGTCCCTTCAAGCCTACAGCACCTAATACAGAATGTTATACCTCCTGTCATAGAATAAAAGGTTATTGTGGGAGTGAGATACCATCTAAAGAAGGTTTAAATACTGGTTCCCCTCATATAAGAATTATAAAGAACACTTCCCCATTTATTTTTATTCTATGCACAAGTCTTTTCCCCATGGAATCAATAAAGGGATATTCCAAATTTTAAATGCACATAGATGAATTACAGCTTTGAATGGAAACCTATTTGCAATATACATGTATTGGCAAAAATGATTTTAGTAAAAGTTATCACTGTTTAGGGGTAGATTTATTATGCAGTGAATGCTGCATTCTATGCCTATCGTTTCAGGCTCGTCTGAAACGGAAGTTAAGAAGCAGCGGTTGTAAGGCCACTGCTCCTTAACTTCTCCGCCACCTTTTAGGTGACGGACTGAAATCCTCCCGATCCGATACAATCTGGATGATTGGCACCCCCTGCTAGCAAGTGAGCAGAGGGCGGAATTGCACAAGCATTTCACAAGAAATGCTTGTGCAATGTTGAATGTCAACAGCGTATGCTGTCGGCATTTAGCGAGGTCGAGCGGACATGATTTGCTACAGCGAATCATGTCCACTCGAACTATGGTAAATCTACCCTTAGTGTTAATATTTTTCTCTGCATGTGAAGCATAGCTGGATATTCTCAGTGCACCAGCATTTTAAATACTGCCGCTGCTTAGAGCACCAGTGGGGCTTGTATCATGTCAACAAACAAATTGAGTCATTATCAGATGGTACAAGCACCTTAGGCTCTCTTAGCTTGAAACAGCTATAGCTTTTATTAGAAGCATTTTTGCTAATACATATATGTTACAAAAATACTTCTATACAAAACTAAATTGCATCCATGTGGATTCCACTTTTGGCTGGAATATCCCTTTTAAGTTTGATTTGGTATATCTAGCATATTGCATTGTCAGATATAATTAGGAGATTGCCTTCCTAGGCCTTGCTGAAGAGCTTCATGTTGTATAAATGTCAGAATTTTGCCCTTTTCTATTATATCAGAAAACCTGTAGATGCCCTTATTTTCCCATTTCCCCACAATTTTGTTAGCTATCAAACGGCTAGAGTACGAGTTTTGCGTTATGAGCTGTGCATTGCTAACTTGCACGTTATGGTCACCGCTCACTTTCCTACAGTGCTGGTATTACAGGTTCTTATCAACCCGGCGTTAAAAGGCAAGAAGTGAGAGTAGAGCAAAATTGTTCTCCATACCGCACTCCAGTACCAGCGCTGCTTAATTGAGTGGTGAGCTGGTTGTATGTGCTCGTGCACGATTTCCCCATAGACATCAATGGGGAGAGCCGGCTGAAAAAAAGTCTTAACACCTGCCAAAAAGCAGCCTAAAGCAGCCCCATTGATTCCTATAGGGAAACACATTTTATGTTTACACCAAACACCCTAACATGAACCCCGAGTCTAAACACCCCTAACCTTACACTTATTAACCCCTAATCTGCCACCCCCGACATCGCCGACACCTACATTATATTTATTAACCCCTAATCTGCCGTCCCCAACGTTGCTGCCACTATAATAAACATATTAACCCCTAACCCGCCGTACTCCCGCATCACAAACACTATTTAAATATTATTAACCCCTAATCTGCTGCCCCTAACATCGCCGCCACCTACCTACATTTATTAACCCCTAATCTGCCGCCCCAATGTCGCCGCCACTATATTATATTTATTAACCCCTAAATCTAAATCTAACCCTAACACCCCTTAACTTAAATATAATTAAAATAAATCTAAAGAAAAATTCCTATCATTAACTAAATAATTCCTATTTAAAACTAAATACTTACCTATAAAATAAACCCTAAGCTTGCTACAATATAACTAATCTTAAGCTTAGGGTTTATATTTATTTTACAGGCAAGTTTGTATTTATTTTAACTAGGTAGAATAGTTAATAAATAGTTATTAACTATTTAATAACTACCTAGCTAAAAATAAATACAAATTTACCTGTAAAATAAAACCTAACCTAAGTTACACTAACGCCTAACACTACACTACAATTAAATAAATTCCCTACATTAAATACAATTAAATAAATTAAATTAGCTAAATTACAAAAACATTAAATTACAGAAAATAAAAAACAAATTACAAGATCTTTAAACTAATTACACCTAATCTAATAGCCCTATCAAAATAAAAAAAAGCCCACCCAAAATAAAAAAAACCTAGCCTAAACTAAACTACCAATAGCCTTTAAAGGGCAATGGGGAGCTTAGGTTTTTTTAGTTAGGCTTTTATTTAGGGGGTTGGTTGTGGGGGTGTGGTGGGTTTTACTGTTGGGGGGGTTGTTTGTATTTTTTTAAAAAGGTAAAAGAGCTGATTTCTTTGGGGCAATGCCCCGCA
>NC_069500.1:1104187907-1104200407 GCF_027579735.1 Bombina bombina
CCTACAATACACTAAATGCGAGTCTGTCAGTGTTCCTGCTGTGTGATCACGACACATTGTATGTAACACCTGGTGCTTACATTTCTGTGTGGCTTGCCCTGGGGTTATTTAGCTCCCCTCAGCAGAAATAGGACTATTGCACCTTGAGTAGGGTGAGACTCTGTGACAGAAGAGGATTCTCAGGCCCAAAGGCAACCATTCAACCCTTTGTTGGATTTAATTTGCTTTCATTAACCAAAGGGTATAGATTATATAGATATAAATACAGTGTGTGTGTGTAATATACAAAACAATATTAATTGTGAGGGGGGTGGAAGTCTTGGTGAGTTTCCACACCTTTTTTTTGTAGGACTTGACCCCTGGAGACTAAGTAGACTTGGTCTAAGACAAAAGTCTACATATTGAGAAATTCGTTCTGTTAAGGATCCCATCCCTGAAACTATGGAACGTCCTGGAGGGTGGAATTTCTTTTTATTTAGTTTAGGCAGGCTGTAGAATGTAGGCGTTATTGGATGTTTGAGAAATAAAAAGTCAAACTCTTTCTGATTTAACAGTCCTTCCTCTTTAGCTCTTATTAGTATAGATAACAGATCCTCATTATATTTTATTGATGGGTTGAAACGTAAAGTTCTATATTGTTTGACATCTTTTAATAAACAATGACATTCACCAATTTAGTCACTAGTATTTAGAACAACTACGTTTCCCCCTTTGTCAGATGGCTTTATGGTGATCTCTGTGTCATTTTTAAGTTCTTTCAAAGCTTTTCTCTGATTTTTACTGAGATTGTCTAAAATGTGGGTATCAGTATCCAGTAAATCGATATCCCTTTCAAACAATTTTACAAAATTATGTATTAAAGCTGTACCTGAGAGGGCTGGCTTATATTTTGATTTGCTTTTAAAATTACTGAATCCTATCTTGCTTTCTAAGTTCTCTATTGTAATGGATTCTTGATCATTGCTTTCACCTGCCAATTCCTCTAGTGCTTTAAGACTTTGTCTCTCATGAATATTCAGAATAGTTGTTTCAGATTTGTTTTCAAATACTTTTTTCAGGACTATTTTCCTAGCAAAAAGATGTAAATCTTTTACTACTTGAAATGTATCAATTTTATTAACAGGTGAAAATGTAAGCCCCTTTTTAAGTACTTCAGTTTGTGAGGCTGTCAACTCCTTTTTTGATAGATTCACTAAATTTGTCACTAAGTGTTGTTCTTCTTCCTCTGTCTCAAAGGGGGAGAAGGGTTGCTCCTCAGTAGAAGGTTTGTTTAGAGAATACCAATAATATACATATATTTTGTACCTTTTTATGCTGTAAAATCGTATTAAATTTATAATGTGGCAAGGCGGAGCAAATAGTTTAAATTCGGATGAAGCCCGACTGTTGCATGGGTGAAACCAGCGTAGCTTTAAATCAGCGGTGTTGTCAGCTGAACACCGCTGAACTTTTCAGCTTGCACCAAGATTTGGGCTAAAAACATGGAAGGCGTGCTTGGCACTAAAGGGCCTTCTAAATTAAACACCTGATGAACAACCTGGCATGACTTGCAGTGAAAGGATTAAGGAAGATTGCGTTTGAAGCGTAAATGGACACATCCGGAACATGCAGGTTAATACAGCTTATCTTTGAATAAACATCAGACAGGTAATCATCCCAAGTGGTTCCCATTAACCACACTAACAAGGACCCTCTGTGAATGTATGTATACTGATCCATATAATTCAATCTGCATGTTTATGCTGGGAGTCAAAAGGAGTGATGGTCTACTTGTGAATGGGAGAAAATATTTTGGAAATCTGTGTCAGAATGCTGCGATTAAAGCTGCACCTGCTCTATTAATTCTTGTATATGGATTCAAGTTATTTCCCACTGCGGATTACAAACACATGCCTTGATATAAGTGTTTCCATTATTTGCCATCTAACTGTCTCTCTTAACTGCACTAACAAGGACCTTCTGTGAATGTGTGAATATATACCTTGTGGGAACAAATACAAGGTATACAGAAATTGAAAGATGGTAAAAAAACAATAATCTGATACAGAAATTAACTAAGAACTGATACTCTCCTTAGTTTAAAACGGCTGCCTTCTTTCAGTCTCTCCCCAGGGACTGTAATAAATACATTTCAAAGATAGATGGCTCTGGTCTTGGTATTGTGCTATGGATATGTAGCTATCTTCTAATTTTCTAGTGGCAAAAGGGAACAGACTTGTTGTGTATATAAACACCAATTAATAAGGGTGCAATATACTCACTCCATAAGATGTATGATGTGTGCTCCTCTATAGATGACCTCACAGTTAGCTTGAAACCAAGGATGGACTCCGATAATATCAATCCAGATTGCTAAAAGCAAGGAAGAGCTCCAATCAGGTGTATGTAAGATTACTTAAAATTACAAATAGCAACTTAATCTGGAATTCCGGCGATGTCACAGCAAAGAAGCAATTCATTACTCCAAAGGTGGTAAAATTTTATTTTAATAGCTCAACGTGTTTCAACGTATGCAAATTTGTATTCAACTGTTTTTACTTGTTTTAAATTTGTTCTTGAAAAAGACGTTTGCATACGTTGAAACGTGTTGAGCTATTAAAATACTTTTTACCACCTTTGGAGTAATGAATTGCTTCTTTGCTGTGACATCGCCGGAATTCCAGATTTGATGGAGTAAGTTGCTATTTGTAATTTTAAGTAATCTTAAATACACCTGATTGGAGCTCTTCCTTGCTTTTAGCAATCTGGATTGATATTATTGGAGTCCATCCTTGGTTTCAAGCTAACTGTGAGGTCATCTATAGATGAGCAGACATCCTATATCTTATGGAGTAAGTATATTGCACCCTTATTAATTGGTGTTTATATACACAACAAGTCTGTTTCCTTTTGCCACCAGAACATTAGAAGATAGCTACATATCCATAGCACAATACCAAGACCAGCGCCATCTATCTTTGAAATTTTGTGAATATATACCTATAAGGCATTGCCTGCTTATCTGCTTTTGTTATTCAGAGGGAGTGCTTGGTTGTTATATATGAGGAACGGCTTTGTGGAAATTCATTAATTTTGTTGTGGTCAGACTCGCATGAAATATACATATAACAATATATGCTATTTACCAATTTTGGATTACAAATAAAACATCCTGGTGGGTCTTTTCCCAATAAGGATTCAGTGAATAAACTTTATTGAAGGACATATTAAAGGGACACTGAACCCAAATTTTTTCTTTTGTGATTCAGATAGAGCATGCAATTTTAAGCAACTTTCTAATTTACTCCTATTATCATTTTTTTGTTCTCTTGCTATCTTTATTTGAAAAAAAGTCCAGAACCCTGGACAGCACTTGTTTATTGGTGGATGAATGTATCCACCAATCAGCAAGAACAACCCAGGTTGTAAACCAAAAATGGGCCGGCATCTAAACTTACATTCTTGCTTTTCATATAAAGATACCAAGAGAATGAAGAACATTTGCTAATAGTAGTAAATTAGAAAGTTGCTTAAAATTGCATGCTCTATTTGTCCCTTTATGGTAGTGAGAGGACATCCAAGATGAGATATGTGAAAGACAGTCAGTGACATGGGATTACAAGGAAGAAAATAGGTCTGGTGCAGAGAGGTAGATTTGGGTGTCATCGGCATACAAATGGTATTAAAATTCATGGGACTTTATTAAGGAACCTCAAGATGATGTGTAGATTTAGAAGAGAAGGGGACCCAAGGACAGAGCCTTGCGTTATCCCAACAGGAAGTAGTAACAGGGCAGAGGATGCCCCAAAGAAGGCTACACTAAATGTACGGTTAGACAGATGGGAAGAGAACCATGAGAGAGCTGTGTAGCAAATGCCGAAGGATTAGAGGGTTTGGAGCAAAAGAGGGTGGTCGACAGTATTAAAGGCTGCTGACAGATCAAGGAGGATAAGCAGAGAGAAGTGGCCATTGGATTTTTCTGTAAGTAGGTTGTTTGTAACCTTAATAATTGCTGTCTCAGTGGAATGGTGGGGGCGAAATCCAGATTGCAGTGGATCAAGGAGGAAGTTTAGTGTAAGGACATGGGATAGACGTACATATACTAGCTTTTTGAGAAGCTTTGAGGCAAGAGGGAGTAGGGAAATAGGGCGGTAGTTTGATGGGGAGGTTGGGTCGAGAGAAGGTTTTTTGAGGATAGGTGTGACCAGTGTGTGTTTAAGAGATGAGGGAAATATACCAGTGCTGAGGGAGAGGTTGAAGATGTGTCTGAGTATAGGGGTAATGGTAGAAGAGAGGGCGGGGAGTAGCTGTGAGGGGATGGGGTCAAGGGGACAGGTAGTAAGGTGAGAGGATAGTATAAAGGCAAAAACCTCATCCTCTGTAACAGGGGCCAAAGGGATAAATTTATGGCTTTGTGGGTTTTGGATGATAGTGAGATTTTGAGGGGGTTTGAGACCGGTAGCATATTGAGAGCCGATTTAATTTCTGATGGAGTCTATTTTGTTATTGAAGTAGTTCCCTGAAGGGACAGATATTGGCCCTGTCGATGTTACTGCACAAGAGATTGACTGAGCTTCTGGATGTGCAGTCCTTTAAGGCTCTGACTAGGATCAGACCTGTGTTTAGATCTGGGTCTCCGCCTTGGAGCATAAATCTTGTTCTTAGTGTTTTGCAGCAGGCTCCGTTTGAGCCTATGCATACTGTTGACATTAAATTGTTATCCTGGAAGGTTATTTTTTTGCTAGCTATTATTTATTTTCTGAGATTTCTGCTTTACAATGTGACTTCCCTTATCTTGTTTTCCATGCTGATTAGACGGTTTTACGTATTAAATTAGGGTTCCTCCCTAAGATGGTGTCAGATTGTAACATTAATCAATGTGTTGTTCCTTCCTTGTGTCCTAATCCTCCTACAGCGAAGGAACGGTTGCTTCACAATCTGGATGTGGTTTGTGCCTTGAAGTTCTATCTTCAGGCTACTAAGGAATTCCGACAATCTTCTTCTTCTTTGTCATCTATACGGGGGAAGCATAAGGGTCAGAAGGTTACTACGACTTCCCTATCCTTCTGGTTGAGGAGTGTCATCCGCTTAGCTTATGAGACAGCGGGGCGACAGCCTCCTGAGAGGATAACGGCTCATTCCACTAGAGCAGTGGCTTCCTCCTGGGCTTTTAAGAACAAAGCCTCTATGGATCAGATTTGTAAGGCGGCTACCTGGTCCTCCTTACACACTTTTTTGAAATTTTATAAGTTTGATGTGTTTGCTTCGGCTAAAGCAGCTTTCGGAAGAAAAGTTTTGCAGGCTGTGGTGCCCTCAGAATAGGATCTGCCTCTTTTTTTTTTTTCCCTCCAGTTATTCATTCAGTGTTCTCTGGAGCTTGGGTATAGTTTTCCCAACAGTAAGGAATGAAGTCCCTGTCTTATGGAAGGAAAACATAATTTATGCTTACCAGATAAATTCCTTTCCTTCCTGGCAGGGAGAGTCCACGACCCTGCATGTAATTAATTTTTATATTTTTTCTTCTGGCATCTTTATACCCTGATGTTTCTCCTACTTTTCCTTGTGACCTTGGCAGAATGACTGGGGGATAGGGGAAAGTGGGAGGGATATTTAAGCCTTGGCTGGGGTGTCTTTGCCTCCTCCTGGTGGCCAGGTGTTGTATTTCCCAACAGTAAGGAGTGAGGTTGTGGACTCTCCCTGCCATGAAGGAAAGGGATGTATCTGGTAAGCATAAATTGTTATTTTTCAATTTGTATTATGCTTATTCAGTTCCTATAAACCTACTATAGTATTAAGTGGGAGGGATATTTAAGCCTTGGCTGGGGTGTCTTTGCCTCCTCCTGGTGGCCAGGTGTTGTATTTCCCAACAGTAAGGAGTGAAGTCGTGGACTCTCCCTGCCATGAAGGAAAGGAATTTATCTGGTAAGCATAAATTGTTATTTTACAATTTGTATTATGCTTATTCAGTTCCTATAAACCTACTATAGTATTAAACAAAAGCGCTGTTTATTCTAAAAAAAAAAATAATATAACATTTCTCTTTGCTTTGTGGATTTTGTGTGATTTTTGTTTTCTTTTGCTTAAAATCACCATGCTGCCAACTAAAAAAAGGGATCAGAATAATTTTACACAAAAGTAACATTTGTCCATCATAATTGCAGTTTAACAATATGGAAGATTAGTCAATTTTGAACATGTTCTATCCAAACTGCATTTTTATTTTAACCATCAAGGGAAATTTAATCTTTTTTTTTTTTTTTTTTTTTTAATGTATTTTTCTTCCCTTTTTATGAACCCCTTTTATGTATTTTTCTTTCCCTTTTATAATGGTTTTGTTTCTTTTCCTTCTCAGTGTGCAAGGTGGCAGGGCATTTAACCCACATGTCAGTGGTCTAGGATGGCCAGTGAAGGCTCCAACATCCCTAGTCCTGTGGTGCGTCAGATCGATAAGCAGTTTCTGATCTGCAGCATATGTCTCGACAGATACAAGAATCCCAAAGTACTTCCCTGTCTGCACACGTTTTGTGAAAGGTAAGCTTGGCCTTCTATGTAACAAGGGGCTAATGTGATATACTATTTACAGAATACTTGTATACTTTAATGGTTCAGTTCCATATGTCTAAATTACTAGATCTTTAAAGGAAAATAAAACTTTGTTTTTCTTTCATAATTCAGATAACGTAAAATAAATAAATAAATCCAATTTACTTCTATTATCAAATTGACTTCTTTCTCTTGTTATCTTCTGTTAAAAAGCAGGTAGTTAGGTTTAGGAGTGTGCTTTTGTCTAAAACACTAAATGGCAACAGTTTTGCAAGAATACTTTTTACAGTGTTATACATTTGCAAGAGTATATATATATATTTTTTTAGGGACAGTCAACGCCAAAATTGTTATTGTTTAAAAAGATAGATAACGCCTTTGCTACCCATTCCCCAGCTTTGCACAACAAACATTGTTATATTAATATACTTTAAAACCTTTAAACCTCTAAATGTCTGCCTGTTTCTAAGCCACTAAAGACAGCATTTTAATCACATGATTTTTTGTATTAGCTTTTAACAACAGGGGAGTGCTAGTTCATGTGAGCCATATAGATAACATTGTGCTCACGCCTGTGTGTTGTGCCAAACACTGCACTTATTGGATAAAATGCAAGTCAATAGATAATAAATAAAAAGTCATGTGATCGGGGGCTGTCAGAAGATGCTTAGATACAAGGTAATCAGAGGTAAAAAGTATATAAATATAACTGTGTTGGCTGTGCAAAAATAAAGGGATTATCTATCTTTTTAAACAATAAAAATCTTTGAGTTGACTATCCCCTTATTATTATTATTATTATTATTATGATTTTAGTTATTTATTTTAATTGACTGGTTTGTCTGCCCCAGGATTATTTTTCTCTCATGATTTAGAGCTCAGAGCAGCCAAATATCTTCTGACGTCCTCTCTGTCAGTAATAAATTAGAAAAGCCTCATCCTTCTTTGTTGCATCTATAACGCTTTCAATATAACTGGGAACAAAATCTATAAATAAATAACACTATTATTTATGAACTTCCTTAAATAGCGGTCAAATAATCATACACATAAACCCATATGGGCACTCAGATTCATGAACACATATCAAGAGTGGGACATGATCGTACAACTGAAGTAATGCACGTCACGTCTCTTATTAGTGGTACCTCTCCAGGTGAATTTTATATGATTATTACTAGTGCCAATTATACATAATGCCGTTCAGTGAGTTCTGCTGTTAAAATTGATTAATAGGTATTAGAATAAGCAAATTGTTCAAAATCTACCTTTTTATTTACAATTTAAATGTTTGTAGATAGAGATTTTAAACCTTACAAACTCAAGTACGGTTCATAATTCTGTTTTATTTTCGCAGGTGTTTGCAGAATTATATTCCAGCTCACAGCTTGACGCTATCTTGTCCTGTGTGCCGCCAGACCTCGATCCTGCCCGAGAAGGGTGTCTCTGCTCTGCAAAATAACTTCTTCATTACCAACCTGATGGATGTGCTGCAGAGGAGTCCAGACAATGCCATTGAAGAGTCCTCCATCCTTGAGACAGTAAATGCTGTTGCTGCAGGAAAACCTTTATCTTGTCCAAACCATGATGGAAATGTAAGAAATAAAAAAAATAAAAAATCACATTTGATTTAAAATATTAACTTATGCCAACACGGATAGTTAAAGGGACATTCCAGAGAAAATTCAAATGCACTGCACTGATGCGCATTACAGCTTTGAATAGATATGTTTAAATACACTTGTTGCTTATAGTAATTAGAAACTGTTTAGCAAGAGCTATATATGGTCCGTGCACTAGTATCATGTAAATTTAAAAAATCATCAACACAATACAGAGTGCCACCGGCTATCAGAGCAGATTAAGGTTTTAATATTGGTGCATATCTAGATATGCTTCACATGTACTTGCACAGTAAAAACTTTTAGAGAAAACAGTTATAACATTTACTAAAAGCATTTTTAGTAATGCACGTATAGTGCAATTTTTTTTTTTTTTTTTCAACACTTTCTTGTCTGGAATATGTATACTTAAAAGGACAGTGCACTGTTAATTTTTCTCCCCTGTAATCCGTTCCCAATGATCTATTATTCCTGCTGGAGTGTATTTGTCATTTGAAATATATATATATATATATATAATCTCCTCAAAACCTCTGTACATTAATTGATGATGGAAAGCTTTATCTTCCGCCAGTCTTACTTTTCCACAATATAAAGAGAACTTTTCAAGTAGAATTAGAGGGAAACACAATAAATGCGTAAAACCACGGTTAATGTACACCAGATGTGTAAATGGTGAGAGCAAAACTTGTTTAGGCTTCCAGGTGGTAAAATGTTTAAGTGATCATGTGTAGAAGCCATGTTTCACCAAGCCCTGATATGTGATAGATAGCACAATAAAGAAAGGAAGTCTTCTGGAAACATAACTTGCCTTTATATATTACTATTGCTTGAAAACATTTTAAAAAGGTACTAAATTGCAAATTCAGGGAAGCTGCCACCTTTGAGGTTTGGGGGCTAATAGGACTGAATAGGGGTGCATAGAACCACCTCCATCATGCCATAAAGCTCTCACTGAGTCATTCATGCAACCTAAAATATGATTAGGTCACATATCTGAAGAGAACAATGTGTTCAGTGGGGTGGAGAAAGGTGTGTTATTTGATAACTAATCAGTCATGAAATTACATACATTAGGTTATATATTCAGGTAAATTGACTCAGAGTTTTATTTAGTCTTATTGTTGCTGAGAAAAACTCCCCTTTCTTCAACCTACCAAATTATTATTATTATTTTTTTTTGGTTGGAGCAATATGTAAATGTAATCTGTTTCTCTTGCAAGGTGTATCCAGTCCACGGATTCATCCTTTACTTGTGGGATATTCTCATTCCCTACAGGAAGTAGCAAAGAGAGCACACAGCAAAGCTGTCCATATAGCTCCCCCTCTAGCTCCACCCCCCAGTCATTCTCTTTGCTGGCTCTAAGCACTAGGGTCTCTCGGGAGTGTAAAGTGAATGTGGTGTTAGACTAATGGTTGCGGCAATGGACATAGTCCCTATTGCTCGGATACACCTCAGACCACTGCAACTATGCATGCTCAAACAGTGGAATGGGGATTATGCAGATTTGTCTCCTCAAATTCAGTTGGACCAGGAGACCAGAGATTCTCTTCTCTGGTGGTTGTCTCAGGATCACCTGTCTCAAGGAATATGTTTCCGCAGGCCAGAGTGGATCATCGTAACGACTGACGCCAGTCTGTTAGGCTGGGGTGCGGTCTTGGACTCCCTGAAAGCTCAGGGCTTATGGTCTCGGGAAGAAACTCTTCTCCCGATAAACATTCTGGAACTGAGGGCGATATTCAACGCTCTTCAGGCATGGCCTCAACTAGCGGCGCAAAATAATCAGGTGGGCGGAGGATCACTCCTGCCATCTCTCAGCAATTCACATCCCAGGAGTAGACAACTGGGAGGCGGATTTTCTAAGTCGTCAGACTTTTCACCCGGGGGAGTGGGAACTCCACCTGGAGGTATTTGCCTAGCTGACTCAGCTATGGGGCATCCCAGAGTTGGATCTGATGGCGTCCCATCAGAACACCAAACTTCCTCTCTACGGGTCCAGGTCCCGGGATCCCAAGGCGGTATTGATAGATGCTCTAGCAGCGCCTTGGTCCTTCAATATGGCTTATGTTTTTCCACCGTTTCCTCTCCTCCCGCGTCTGGTTGCCAGAATCAAGCAGGAGAATGCTTTGGTGATTCTGATAGCGCCTGCGTGGCCACGCAGGACTTGGTATGCAGACCTAGTGGACATGTCATCTGTCCCACCATGGTCACTGCCAATGAGGCAGGATCTTCTAATACAGGGTCCGTTCAAGCATCCAAATTTAGTTTCTCTACGTCTGACTGCTTGGAGATTGAATGCTTAATTCTATCAAAGCGTGGGTTCTCTCAGTCAGTTATAGATACTCTGATTCAGGCTAGAAAGCCTGTCACCAGGAAAATCTACCATAAGATATGGCAGAAATATCTTTGTTGGTGTGAATCCAAGGGTTACTCATGTAGTAAGATTAGGATTCCCAGGATATTGTCCTTTCTCCAAGATGGACTGGAGAAAGGATTGTCAGCTAGTTCCTTAAAAGGACAAATATCTGCTTTGTCTATCCTGTTACACAAGCGTCTGGCAGAGGTACCAGACGTTCAAGCGTTTGCTCAGGCTTTAGTCAGAATCAAGCCTGTCTATAAACCTGTGGCTCCGCCATGGAGTTTGAATCTAGTTCTTTCAGTTCTTCAAGGGGTCCCGTTTGAACCTTTACATTCCATAGACATTAAGTTGTTATTTTGGTAAGTTTGTTTTTGATAGCTATCTCTTCTGCTCGAAGAGTTTCGGAATTATCTGCCTTACAGTGTGATTCACCTTACCTGGTGTTCCACGCAGATAAGGTAGTTTTGCGTACCAAGCCTGGTTTTCTTCCTAAAGTTGTTTCTAACAAGAATATTAACCAGGAAATAGTTGTTCCTTCTCTGTGTCCTAATCCATCTTAGAAGAAGGGACGTCTATTACACAATCTTGATGTAGTTCGTGCTTTAAAGTTCTATTTACAAGAAACTAAGGATTTCAGACAAACATCTGCTCATTCTACCAGAGCAGTGGCTTCCACATGGGCTTTCAAAAATGAGGCTTCTGTTGAACAGATTTGTAAGGCAGCGACTTGGTCTTCACTGCATACTTTTGCCAAATTTTACAAATTCGATACTTTTGCTTCTTCGGAGGCTATTTTTGGGAGAAAGGTTTGGCAAGCAGTGGTGCCTTCCGTTTAAGGTACCTGTCTTGTTCCCTCCCTTCATCCGTGTCCTAAAGCTTTGGTATTGGTATCCCACAAGTAAAGGATGAATCCGTGGACTGGATACACCTTGCAAGAGAAAACAGAATTTATGCTTACCTGATAAATTACTTTCTCTTGCGGTGTATCCAGTCCACGGCCCACCCTGGCATTTAAGTCAGGTAAAAAAAATTTTTGTTTAACCCCTTAATGACAAGTGACGTACCAGGTACGTCCTGCAAAAACTTGCAGTTAGTGACAATGGACGTACCTGGTACGTCACTTGTCTAAGAGAGTGCTGGAAGCGATCGCAATCGCTTCCAGCAGCTCTCAGGGTATTGCAGTGATGCCTCGATATTGAGGCATCCTGCAATACCCTTAGAAAGCATCCGATGCAGAGAGAGCCACTCTGTGGCCCTCTCTGCACCGGTAGCGATGCGGCCGGTTCGTTGGTGGGTGGGAGCGCAACTGGGAGGCGGGTGGGCGGCCCATCGCTACCCGGCATCCGGCTCCTGTTAGTGCAATGTGCACGCCGGGTGCCGGGAGCGTGCGGGGGCGCGCATGCGCGTGCGCGCGCACGCCCGCGATCACCTACCCACACTGACACCAATGAGTGGGAAGAGGGGGGGAAATATATATATATATGAGGATCTGGGAGGGGGAGGGGGTTGGGGTATTGTGGGGGGCTGCTACACTACAGAAAAAAATAAATTAGTAATAAAAAATAATTAAAAACACTTTTTTTGGGGGCAAATTGGGTACTGGCAGACAGCTGCCAGTACCCAAGATGGCGGCAATTAGGTAGGGGAGAGGGTTAGATTGCTGGGGGGGGGATCATGGAGGTTGGGGCTAAGGCAGGAGTCCATCACAGCTAAAACATTTTATTTTTTTTTATTAAAAAAAATAAAAACTCCTTTTATTTAGTACTGGCAGACTTTCTGCCAGTACTTAAGATGGCGGGGACAATTGTGGGGTGGGGGAGGGAAGAGAACTGTTTGGGAGGGATCAGGGGGTGGGATGTGTCAGGTGGGAGGCTGATCTCTACCCTAAAGCTAAAATTAACCCTGCAAGCTCCCTACAAGCTACCTAATTTAACCCCTTAACTGCTGGGCATAATTTACGTGTGGTGCGCAGCAGCATTTAGCGGCCTTCTACTTA